>NC_057804.1:188876636-188877924 GCF_018294505.1 Triticum aestivum
GGCGGCGGCGGCTGGGCCCGCGGGGGCCGGGAGCGGGCCGGCGGCGGTGGGCGGTGGGCGGCTGAGCAGGACATGTGGCGGCCTTTGGTTGGCTGCACGCATGGAGGCGGATGCGTCCGACGCCGTCCAAACGTGTCCGGCGCGGAGAGAGGAGCGAGGCTTGGGTTTGGACTGCGGGATTTCGGGGAGGATCACATATTTATAGGTAGAGGGAGCTAGGAGACTCCAAATGGAGTGCGGTTTTCGCCCACACGATCATGATCGAACGACCGAGAGGATGAAGGTGACTTGGATGGGTTATTGGGCTGTTTTGGAGGGGTGTTGGGCTGCAACACACACGAGGCTTTTACGGTTACGCGGTTAATCGTTGGAGCATCAAACGACCTCCAAATGGCACGAAACTTGACAGGCGGTCTATCGGTGGTATACCAAGGCCGCTTGGCAAACCTAGGGATATTCCGAGAAAGTTTAACACCCGCTCATGGAAAGAGGCAAAAGGGGGCGCCAGGGAACATAGGAGTGCCGGATTGCAAAACGGACAACGGGGAAAAAGCTCGGATGCAAGAGACGAACACGTATGCAAATGAGATGCACATGATGACATGATATGAAATGCATGACATGAACAAAATGCAAAATGACGACAACACCCAACCACGGAGGGAATATCATAACACATAGCCGAAAATGGCAAGAGTTGGAGTTACAAATATAGAAAGTTACATCCGGGGTGTTACAATATACTCTTTGCATGCTTGCTTGAATTGTGTTAAGATTGCTTGACTTGTGCTAAGATAGCTAAAATCTGCCAAAGACTAAAATTGGGAAAAGGATAAGTTTTTATTTGGTCAAGTAGTCTAATCACCCCCCCTCTAGACATACTTTGGATCCTACAGATGTCATACCCAGCTTTCCCAAGTACAATAATACGCAAGCCCGCCGACATGAAGCCTTCGACATGGCAACGAGGTCAACGTCTTTGACGGCTTCCGCGGTGACGTGCTCTGGGATCAACAGGTCGGGGCGAACGGTGGCCACCTCGCCAACGTCCGCCGGAGAGGCCATGATAAACCACTTCTTGGTTGAACGCTCATCGCCCGGGATACATGGTCAAGCTTAGGCTGCGACATTCTAGAGTAGGGGTTGTGGATCTATTGGGGAGGGACACCACAAGCCTCATCTAAAAACTCAGGGGAGTGGGGCGATGACATGGGAATCGCTGGGTAACCTAAACTTTATTATCTAAGCTAGGAGGAACACGCAGATCGACATGGGTTGGCGGCGGCGC